>NC_138769.1:87264504-87287004 GCF_965119305.1 Pelophylax lessonae | reverse complement strand
ATTACACACTCACACACCCCTGTCATGCAGTTCCCTAATCCTTACCGTCAGCCAGTTTCCAGCACTTCACATCTGAATTTACAGCTGTAAATCCTAGTAACAAGTGTTGTGGAGACCCAGCGTAGCATGCTAGCTGCTCTCCCATCGCAAGGAAATGAAGTTAAGGTGTTAATTGGTTATATTTAATTTAGCAGCTCCTTCATTTTAGACACTCGTCTGCTTTTTTAATTTGTATTAAAAGAAAAAAAAAAAGTGGATCTTCTATATACTAATTTTCCGCCTAGCTGCTGTCTGTTTTACAGGAAAACTCCAATGAAAAAAAGTAGCGCTCTTTCTTATGATTCTAAGGGCAGTGGATGACTTTGGACTGAGGTGGTCTGTTAATTGAGTTAATTGTCTCAGGACCCTATAAGAGACGTGACCCACAACAGAACCTAATGGAATGAATGTCTTATCTAAGTATATGAAGACCTTACTGTTTATAGGTTGTACACATCCAATATACAATAGGTTGGGGTAGAGCCAGGAACCAGGATGGAGACCTGTCCTTGTTAAAATTTTTTGAGAAATATGACCCTTTGGGGATTTAAGCCTTGTACACACGCATCGATTATTGGCCGGGAATTTTCGGCCAACGTCCGATCGGCTGATTTTCGGCTTGTTAGTATGATGCTTCCGACAACCGACTCTGACTTTTCGGCCGAAAAAAAAATCTGGTGTGCAGGCTATAAAATTTTTGTTGGCCGTCAACACAACGCCCGATTTTCCGTCAGTCAGTACAGATTTCGGCAGAAAAAAATCTGATGAGCAAGACTGGGCATGCTCAGAGAAGAAAAAACACACGGAAAGTAAACCAGCACGACATCACTTCTGAAGTAGATTTTTGTTGGCCGAGCAAATTCGTGTGCAGTCTAGGTACATTCCAACCAACAAAACACCACTTGGACAAAAGTCGGATGATCGGTCGGCCGATAATCGTTGCATGTGTACGAGGCATAAGTCCACTTACTATGTATTCTGAACCAGAATGTCACTTTTTGGTTGACTGACCCAAGAAACTCTATTGCCAAATATTTGAAGGATTTAAAGCAAATCTGTCTCAAATCTGGATATTTAAAACGGAGGAGTTGAAAATTTGTATGAGCAGAGGCAACTTTCAAAACACGTCAAATTGACCATAAGATCCAGAGATAAAGGCAGCTGAAGTCCTTTTTTAAAGCTCGTCTTTTACTGTCCAGAAGTCAGCAAGGACTTTTAGGTGTATAAGTGCCCAGGTTTGGACATGAAGGCAAACCTGGGCAGATTGCTGTTGGTTTTTCCCTTTAAGTGGGCATCAGTTGAGCTTCCCCAACACATCTTCATAGCTTAGCCAGCATAGGTAGCTTCAGGGCAGTTGGCTCATGCCTGGCCACCCTCTAATGCAGCAGTTCTCAACCAGTTTCTCCAGAGATTGCTAGGGGTTCCCTGAGCAATGGCAGACTGACCTTCCATCTAAAAGTGTCTCTACATAGTTGTGGGACCAAAATGACTATGCAGAGCAAGCATCATGCCACTAAGGACTTTTAACTGTCTGTAAGGGTGGCATTCTTTTCATTAACCATCAAAATTAAGAAGGCACTTCTCCACTAACCCCTGTTGCAAGGAAGCCTGTGAGAATTTTATTGTTGGGCCGGCCATGTTTGAATCTTGACTGGTTCAGCAGGAACCGGACAAGTTTTGAATCATGTGTGGGCGGGCTGAATGTACCAAGGTGCTCAATCAACTTGGGTACAATCAGCCTGCCAGATTTACTTATGATTATCATTGTTATCACTAGTGACTGCTATAGCTGCTAGCAATAATCACTTTCTTCTCCTGGTGAGAATGTCTCCCCCCCCCCCCCCCCAATCGGGAGAATACAATGTCTCCCCTGTCTGCACTCTCGGTGTTGACGGGGGAATATGTGGTTGCTAGAAAGAAATTTGCACTGTCTATGGCCTGCCTTACAGTATTAGCAATGCCTAGAGTGTTGTTAGTGTTAAATAGTTAAATACTCGGAGTATTCCATATTCTCTGTTCTATTAATTCTATTAATTTTTAGATCTGTAACTTACTATCTTTCTTTCTGAGACCTGAAAATTGTTTCAAAGGTTCCTCTGGGGTAACAAAGTTTGATAACGGCTGCTTTAATGTCTATGGCTGCCTTAGGTGTTTATTTTGTACCTCTGGCCTTCCTTGGCAGACATGTCATTGCTCTTTGTACACATTAGATGCCAAAAGCAGTGGTTAGAAATGGGGACGAGGGCTTGGCTGTTACCCTTTTACAAAAAGTCTCTAAAATTGTATCAGTTACAGCAATGTTTCTCAACTCCAATCTTCGAGTACCCTCAAGTCATGTTTTCAGGCTTTGCATTATTTTGCACTGGTGATTTGATCAGTTTCACTGCCTTTAATAATTACCACAGCCGTTTCATCTGAGGGAAATCTTGAAAACATGACCTGTTGGGGGTACTTGAGGACTTTAGTTGAGAAACATTGAGTTACAGGACTGTTTAGTCTGCTTAGGCTGCACGTTGTGGAGAAAAGGAGTATGTTTGATACTGCTGGTGGAGCCCTTGTATAGAGCAGCCCAGTCGTCCTCTTCTCATGTCCCCTTCTGGAACTCCTGTCTCCTCCTCCTTGACCAGTGACCCCCAATAGCAACCTGCTTGCTATGGGGACACTGATTAGTGCTTGCTCTGGGTTCATAAGACATATAGAGCCGTGGTTCAGCCCCACTCTCTCCCCATTGGCTCACTGCTGTGTGTTGGCCAATAAGGAGAGAGAGAGACTCAGGACAACCGAAGCTCCCATGTACATCGCTGGATTGAGAGGGGTCTTGGGTAAAGGGGGCTGTGGGGGGAGCAGCACTCAGGTTTTTTGCCTTCATGCATTGAATGCATGAAGGTATGAAACTTTCAGCCTTTACAGACACTTTAACCACTTGCCGACTGTGCTGTAGCCGAATGACGGCTACAGCACGTCCGGGTAGTTCTGGGCGGATGTCCTATGACAGCCTCCTGTAATGCTGCGGGGCACAGGCGGCATGCTCTATCGCAATGCCCTCCGAACACTGCTGATCACAGAATGAGGTAAAGAGCCAATCAGCGGCTCTTTACCACGTGATCAGCTGTATCCAATCCACAGGTAATAACGGATGTAAACCAAAGCCAATAATGGACACGTCTGTTTCTGGTTTTGGTGCCTCATGCCAGGTAATTGGGACATTATGGGCAAGGGTAAGGCAAATAATATAGGGTAAATCAAACAATTTATTCAATTTTAAAATATTTACAGTATCATACAAGGTTTTTGGTGAATGGGTGAAGGCCCATTGTGTTGATGGTGAAAAAGTATGGAAAGGTAAGTGACAAGTGAAGAATAGGTGACATTTAACAGGATGTTTACCCTATATTATTTGCCTTACTCTTGCCCATAAAGTCCCAATTACCTGGCATGAGGCACCAAAACCAGAAACATAATTTACGGGACGGTGGCAAAAAAATGACTATAGGGCTCCACTGAGATCCAAATCCCCCCCCCCCCCTTTCCAATAATGGACAGGCCTTTCCTCAAGCTGACAGCCTGAGGAGAGGAGAAGAGAGCCGATAACCAGCTAGTGTAAAAGGGATATGTACACTGATATTCAGGGTCCTGATTATCAGTACGGTTCCAACAATGCCCACCAGTGCTGCCAATGAGTGCCCATCAGTTCAGCCTTATCAGAGCACATAAGTGAAAGATAACAATTACCTATTTGCAACATTTTGTAACAAACTATGAAAGTTTTTTTTGTTTTTTTTTTTTAATATTTTTTTTTGTTTTTAACATTTTTAGTCTGCATTCGTTTAGCAAAAAATAAAACCCAGTGGTGATTAAATACCACCAAATGAAAGCTCTTTTTGTGTGAAAAAAATTATAAAAATGTTGTTTGCGCGTCCATGCAACACTGTACCCAATTTTCATTCAAACTGCGACAGCGCTGAAAGCTGGAAATTGCCCTTGGCAGGAAGGGGTTGAAAGTACCCAGTAGGCTAGTGGTTAAGCTGGGCATACACTAATAGATTTTTTTTACAAATATTTGCATTTTTTTTTTTCAGTACATTTTTAAAGACTGTCTTTTGAAATGTACTTCAAAGTTTAATTTGCTTTGCTCATTTTGATTTTGGAATGAATGGACTTTTTCAAATAAAAACCGTATACAGTTAGAATTTGTTTGAGAACTTTTCCATCCTGGTCCTTCAAATCTTCTCATCACTGTGATCGAAAACGCATGTCAACCTGACCTCACTAACAATTCAAAAGATTAAACCTATGTTCTTAAAATGAAAAAAATAAAAAAAAGTCTTCTAGTGTATGGCCAGCTTTAGTATTCTGTTTGAAAGCTGCACCATTCTTCAGTCTTTTGGGGGCCGAGCAGTAACCTACGCTGATATAAATTGTGGACACCTGGAGCCATTAGGGGCTGAACGCACATATTTTCTGGTCAGCGTTTCTTGCTGTGCAGCAACCCATATTTTTGTTAAATTGCAAATGCCAGCAGCTGCCATGGATGTGAGGTCACCTTGACAAATTTTCATTGTAGCTTAGATCTGCGTAGCTCTGCAATAGGGAGAGACTGTAACATTCAATTATAGGTTTACGTATTTCCATCTCGTGCTGAATGTACTGGACTGGAAATTCTGTTCTTTATCACCATTAGATGATGCATTGTGAGTTGAGGGGCTGTTCCGATAATTGTTTTTTCTACAGACCGTTGTTTTGCTGTAGGAGCTGAACTTTTAAACTGTAAACTGACAGCTGTAGCAAAGTGCTGTCAGCATGGCTGTGTTTTTTTTTTTTTTTCATAATGTGTCAATGTGGACAGCATCCATCTTTGTGGCAGTGCTCATTGTGCAGGCATGATGCCCTGTTGTCACCATCAGGAATCTCATGTTATGGAGCTGATGCTGAAGCTAATGAACGGAATAGGAAGCGGTAGCTAAGATGTGGGAGGAGATCCGCAGCACTGAAATGCATGCAGCAAAGGGTGAGATGGGTGAAAATGGTACCTTCTAAAACATGGCAATTTCTTTGAAGACTTTAGTCTTTAGCAGATAAAAAGTTTACATTTAGTTAGTGCATCTAAAATATTTTTTTTGAGCTTTAGGCCCCTTTCAATTGGGTCCACTGGTCAGTTTTCAGTTTGTAACAGATATTGAAAATGAACGTTGATTTGACCCTGCTAAATATTAGAAAATTTAACAAAATTCTACTATTGTATGATCAGCTTTAGGCCTCATATGGCACTTTTCCACTGCAAGTACCGGCTCGGCTCTACTCGGCCCTGCTTGGCCCGGTTTGGTTTTCCACTGCATGGTACCGCATGGTACGGCTTTGGAATGGTTCGGTACAGTTTGGTATGGTTTGCTTTTCCACTAAAGCAGTACTAAAGTGGGTGGGATAACAATGATTCTCTGACCAATCAGTGGCTAGTAGTGACAAACAGTCAAGGCTGCATGCAAAGGATTGTGGGATATGGTACCGGTACGGCCCTGTTGGAACCACAACTGAGGTGGTACTGTTTAAGCAAGCCTTACCGTTCGGTTCCATGTAGTGGAAAAGCGCCGCAGTACCGTACCGTACCGAACCGTTCCTACACCGTACCATGCGGTACCAGCAGTGGAAAAGCACAAAAGCGAGCCGAAGCGGTTGGTTACATGCAGTGGAAAAGCGCCAGTACACACTGGCTGCTCAGCCCCAGTGCATTCTATTGTTTAGGTGCGGGTGGAAGGTACAGGAGCGGTGTCCAGCCCCACCGCCAGTTCCCTATAAGCATGTAGGAGAGGCTGACAGCTGCTGTGGCTGAATAGTACTAATGTTTAGGACAGTATGTGTTCAGAAATGAATGCTTGGAACTTTGACTCCTTGCATTCCGGGCATTTGTCCCTGGGTGTATACCACCCTAAACGTGAGAAGTACTGTACTCGGTTCAACGTCCAGCTCCAGTCTTTACAGTCTGCTGGCAGTGGAGCTGAATGCTGTGCTGGTACCTTTCACCCACATTTAAAGGCTAAAATCTCATGCATTGGAGTAAACCTTCAGTGTGTATGAGTCCTTATTGCTTATTATACATCCCAGCAAGACTGTTAACCTAGATTTAAAGTGCACCTGTGCTTTACTCATGCAGGGTTTACTTTAGTGCTCTTCTCGCCAGCTGTACATACTCCTCTGTTCTTTGCTGTCCTTCTCAGCCCCAGGTGTGAAAAGACAGCCCAGTGTAAGTTCTCCAGTTGGAGCTTACACAGAACTGAGGACTGTCCCTGTCCCCATGTGACCGTGCTCAAACCAATCGCCAGTTCTGTCACATGAGATGCGTGAAGGCTCTGTACAGTGGCAGACGTGAGAACCCCCCCCCCCCCCCCCAAACCCATCCTCAGTAAGGTTAAATAACTGGTATGGGTGTTTGTCAATAGAGAATTTCACATATTCCTGTATATTGTATTTGCTTAGATGCTCATCTAAGAGATTTTGAAATTACCAACACTTCCTGCCGACACCACCAACTATGAAAGGGGGGGAGTTCCATATCCTCACTGCTCTAATAGTGAAGAAACCCCTATGCAGTTTAAGATTAAGCCATTTCTTGTCCAACCTCATTGAATGAAATTTGAATGGCCACTTGTCCTCTTAGGCTTCCTGAGACTCAATAATTTTCTCCCTTCCTCCCTATGTGAATATCCCAGCTCTGATGGGGGCATTAAAACATTCCTGTTGCCTTATTCTGCATCAGCAAAGCACTTGGTTGCAACTCAAGTGACACTAAATCCTGGTTTAAAGAATATTAAGGGTCCTTTCACATGGGCTTTCTGGCCGGTGGACCAGTGGCGTAGCATGGGTTGTCAGCACCCGGGGCAAGGCAAGTAATTTGCACCCCCTAACCTGCGGGATTTTAGCACTCGAGTCTCTTCCGCTAGGTTCGTTAAAGAAACCCTTACCCACTAAGCACATGTATTGTTTGTTATGAAAATACTGATGTAATTAAAGTAAAATGCATCTAAATACAAGTTTGAATGACCAGCGTGCCCCCTTTCAATGCAGAATGATCAGCGTGCCCCCTTTCAATGCAGAGTTACCAGCGTTCCCCCTTTCATTGCAGAATGACCAGCGTGCCCCCTTTCAATGCAGAGAGATCATTGTGCCCCCTTTCAATGCAGATAGACTAGCGTGCCCCTTTCAATGCAGAGAGACCAGCGTGCCCCCTTTCAATGCAGAATGACCAGCGTGCCCCCTTTCAATGCAGAATGACCAGCGTGCCCCCTTTCAATGCAGAATGACCAGCATGCCCCCATTCAATGCAGAGAGACCAGCGTGCCCCCTTTCAATGCAGAGAGACCAGCGTGCCCCCTTTCAATGCAGAGAGACCAGCGTGCCCCCTTTCAATGCAGAATGACCAGCGTGCCCCCTTTAAATGCAGAATGACCAGCGTGCCCCCTTTCAATGCAGAGAGACCAGCGTGCCCCTTTCAATGCAGAATGACCAGCGTGCCCCTTTCAATGCAGAATGACCAGCGTGCCCCTTTCAATGCAGAATGACCAGCGTGCCCCCTTTCAATGCAGAATGACCAGCGTGCCCCCTTTCAATGCAGAATGACCAGCGTGCCCCTTTCAATGCAGAGAGACCAGCGTGCCCCCTTTCAATGCAGAGAGACCAGCGTGCCCCCCTTCAATGCACAGAGATCATCGTGCCCCCTTCAATGCAGAGAGACCAGCATGCCCCCTTCAATGCAGAGAGACTTACCTGCAGCGGCCGCTTCTCCTCAGTTCCCCACGTCTCCTGCCCCCCTCCTCGGCCAATGGCATGCGTTCGCCTTTCGGCCAATCAGAAAGCGGGTCTTGGACCCGCTTCCTGATTGGCCAGGAGGAGGATCCGTGTGACAATAGCGAATTTTCATTTGCTATTGTCACACAATGGGCGGGCTCGGGGGCACTGCTCTGCGCCCCGGGTCCACCCTTTTTTGAAGCCTATTAGAGCCTCTGGCTCTAATCAGGTGATTAAAAAAAAAAAACCCACTCTGTGACAGCGCACGGCTGCTGACTCACTCGCTGCTAAACTGACTGAGCAGTGAGGAGAGGCAGCAAAGGATAGGCGGGGCTTGGCTTGCAACGCCACCCCACCCTACACCAATGGACAGGTGAGGCACAGTCCAGCCCTGCCCGACCCGCCATTTTCAGCCATAGGGCGGCCGCGCTGGACATCTCACAGCCTAAAGATGGAGGCAGCCGCAGACAGTGTGTGAACTGTATGTCAGAGTCAGACAGACAGAGTGACACTGCGCATGCGCCCCCCCCAGATGTTGCACCCGGTGCGGCTTGCCCCCCTTGCACCCCCCACGCTACGCCACTGCGGTGGACTCCTTTTGCTTAGAGGGAATTGGTCCACCGATCCCCGCTGAGCAGGCGGATGACAGATCCGTCTCCGCTTACTTTGCAGAGACAGACCTGTGAGATCCCTGCTCTCCTCTATGGGAGATCGGATGAAAACAGACTGCCTGTCCCTTTTCATCTGATCCGATCCTCCAGACAGATTGAAAATCTGGTTTCCATACGTCTGGATTTCAAGCACAGGATCAGATAGAATCAAATAGCAGCAGGTGTCAGCAGGCATGTCACAGCTGACATCCACCGCTCCATAGGGGTGCATGGAGCATCCAATCAGGTCTGCTTAAAAACCTGACAGGCGGACTTGATCGGAAAGCCCGTGTGAAAGGGGCCTTCTAGTTTTTATTCTTAACACAAAAAGCCCCTTCTATTGCTCCCATCCTCCTCAAAATCTCCAAATTCCTTACTTTTTTTTCTCTGCTGTAATCCCACTTCCTGATAGAGCATTGGTCCTCAACTCCGGTCCTTGGGGCCCACTAACAGGCCAGATTTTAAGTATTACCTTGGGGAGATGCAGATTAGACTACTGCAATCACTGAGCAGCAAATGAGATCACCTGTGATGTAATTTAGTTATCTTGCAAACCTGGGCTGTTAGTAGGTCCTGAGGACCGGAGTTGAGGACCTCTGTGCTAGAGGGTGTATCTATGATCGTTCTCCATGGAGGAGGAGCCACCTTCTATTGCTTGTTCCCAAAATGGACGATGGGATGGGATTTGTAGTGTGCTGAAAGCAGTACACATGACCACAAATAACATGCACTGCTTATTCCAAACAAACAGAAGTGAGGGGGGAAAGAGAGGTTCAGCAGCTTATGGAGGAAACTATAGGGAGGCAGAAAAACCCATCAAGAAATTATCATTTAAAAGTAGATTACAGGGCTGTTAAAGTGTTACTAAACCCACAACTGTAAAATCGGTCTCTATATGCAGTAAAGCATGCTTGTTACACTCGCTGTGTAACCTAAATGGGTTTATCTCCGCATTGTATGAAAAGGCTGTTTAAACCTGTCTTCTCTGATCCTCCCTTTCTTCCAGTCCCCAATTCATCCCCTGATAAGACAGAGCCTTTGGAGTCACTCTGCACATGCTCAGTTTGGTGTTTATTGCTAAAGAGTGTTTTTTTTTTTTTTTTTCTTGGGAGAGTGCATGTGATCAGCAATGGCACTGCCCAGACAGGGTCAGGGGTACTGCAGCCTCATAGAACAATCATAGGAGAATAAAAAAACTCCTCCTACAAGCTTTAACCAGACACTGATAGAAGTCACAAGACTGCTATATACTGCTGATGAGAAAAAGTATTCAGCAGTTTATATCGGATTTATCAGTTTATATCAGATATAGTGAATGCAGGGTCCTGGGTTCAGTAACACTTTAAGGCCTCTTGAACACTCCAGCTTTAAAAAGCTCAGTACAGTATTTTTTTTTTTCTACTGAGCTATAATGTAGCCCATTATCTACAATGTGTCTGTGCACATGTGCGTAAACAAGCTCAGAGTATGCCTCAGTAAAAAAAAGATAGGAAAATCCTGCATTCCTGGTCAGTATTTTGCATCGGCAGGGGAGGACTGGGCAGGGGGGCAATTGACCCCCCGGGCTGCTCTGATGCCCCATTAAAAAGGCTGCACCTCTTCTGTCATGGACATACCTAGAGGATTCCTGGTGAGGAGAAGTAAAAAGTCCCCACTGCTGACCTTCTTCTGAGTGTGGGATGAAGACAAGGACAGAGCGCAGGCCTCCCCTGCCCCCCAACATGGTGTAAACTGTGTGTGAGTAGAAGCCGGTTCCATGCCCTACTGGAGACTCTCTTCCCCGGCCAGCCCCGACTGAGCTTTTACAGCTCCCCACAACCAACCTCCGCTTGCCAGGTCGAGAACCTGGATTCGGCTGGTGTGTAGAGAATACCTGGAGCAAAGCTTAAGCATGGAATGGGGATCAGGAGGAGGTGGGGAAATGGGAGGGGGACCGAGTCGCTGCACCATGGGCTTCTGGTTTGTACTTGCCCCCTGGGCCAAACCCCTGTGCGCTGGTGAGGGCAAATGCGTGCATATGAGCATAAATATGAATTCTTTTTCCCTCAGAAGGTATCGTGCTTGCAAATACAAGCGAATTTGCGCAAAACCCAACACTTAAAATTCTGTCCAAAAAAGCAGAAGCTCAAACATCATTACCGTGTGCAAGAGGCCTTCGTAATGGATGTGTAGGGATTATATTTGGCCATTAAGGATATTGTTTAGTCTTGCTTTTTGTCAGAAAAGTATGGGGGTTACCATTGCTGGACTCCTTCTTCTGGAAATGCTAGATGCCTGACTATGTTTGTGTCAGAAACGGAACAAGCATGGAATGTCAGAATTGCTGATCTCTATGGTTGTTCCAAAAGATCATCATGACAGACACAGAACTAGCATTCTCGAAAAGAGTGGTCAGTAATGACGGCCCACAGAATTTTACCATGACAGGTGCACTTTAAGTAACATTTAGAGGTCCTATTGAAAAATAGTTCTGCTCTGTTAAACCGCAGATATTTTTACATATTGATTTCAGTAGGTTCGTAAAAATCTTTTACCTAAACAGGCTTTTAATGTAGATTTGTGCGACAAGTAAATGATGGCAATCGAAAATCAGAATCACATTGATAAGAAGGAAGAGTAATGCAGTCTGGTTGCTATGGCAACCTGAACATTGCACATCATCAGTGCACTTTGTGCGGCAATATTATTCCTGTAATAAGGCTGATTGCTGCCAATCTGCTTCCTTGTTTGGGTCACTGAAGCCTTTGTGCTGAGCTGGCACCTCTACAGCTCCCATTCTCCGTGTCCCTGAAATGTCTTTTATGTATATGAGGCTTTTTCCAGTGCGGACACCTGACAGAATGGTAGGCTAGCCTCGGCTAATAATACCCCAGGGATCTGAATTGTTTGTTAGTCCCCTTTAATTCGGCACCACCTTGTTCCATCTTAGCGAGAGCTCCTGGCTGGACCCCGGGTGAGTCAGACCCGAATGGAAATGGCTGTGACATACACTTTATTACCAAAAGTATTGGGACGCCTGCCTTTAAACGCACATGAATTTTAATTACATTCCAGTCTGCAGGGTTCAATATTGAGTTGGTCCACCCTTTGCAGCTATAACAGCTTTAACTCCCCTGGGAAGGCTGTCCACAAGGTTTAGGAGTGTCTATGGGAATGTTTGACAATTCTTCCAGAAGCGCATTTGTGAGGTCAGGCACTGATATTGGACTGGAAGGCTTGGCTCACAGTCTCCGCTCTAATTTATCCCAAAGGTGATGTCATGACATGGCTTCTGGGTTTTTACATCGGAGACCTGTTCAGATTCAGAAATGAATGCAGCTTTGTCCGGGTCTTCGTCTAGCTGGCGGGCGTGCCAGCTGGTCGCTCAGGTCTCCCGATGGAGTCCCGGGCGAGCCGTGGATGGTGGGGCGCGTCTCCTCCTGCACCTTGTAATGACAAGCTGCTCAGTCGCATCGGTTGTCATCACAAGAAAGCCGACCGTTGGCTCTAAAAAACGGTACCGGTGTAATGCCTGTAGCTGCAGGCATTACACCGATACAACCACTTGAAGCAATATCGGCCATATCGGCAAGTTTGTGACCGATAAAAAAAAAAAAGTGAATATCGGTCCCACTGATAATCGGCCGATCCCTTATAAATAAATAATAAATATACTACTTTCTGCTATAAACCATATCCATAAAAAAAATGTAATTAAGTTTCTTCATACATTTAGGTCAATATCTATTCTGCTACATGTTTTTGATAAAAAAAAAAAAAAAAATCCAGTATACGTATACTGGTTGGTTTGCGCAAATGTTATAGCATCTACAAACTATGGGAATATTCACTTGACATTTCTATTTCTCTTTTTTGTAAACTATTAATGGAGGCAATCAGCAATTTTATAGCAGTACTGAAATAATGCAGCAGACAATAGGACACTGAATGCCGGTTCACACTGATGCGGCTGCGCCGATCGCATGTAATATCGAAGCGCACTGCTCCATCATTACATGCGATCGGCTGTGCGGTGCGAGTTTAGCCGTACACTTTGTATGGCTAAATTCGCAACGCACCTGCAGCAAAGACGCACAGGACCCTTTTTTGCAGCCGCATCAGGATCGGATCGCACAGCGGTTCACACTTGTGTGATCCGATCCTGTGCGAACTGCAAGATCGCACTGCGATATGCGATCAAACTGGGGGTGTCGTTAAGATTACATTGACACCCCCAGCGTATCGCATATGGCAGTGTGAACTGCCGGGGGTGCGTTTGCGATGCGGGAACAGGCTGCAAATTCGCAGCCTTCCCGCATTGCATAAGTGTGAACCGAGCCTGACACTTTGTATGAACCAGTGACGCAAAAACAGTTATCTGTGCAAAAATATTTACTGTCACTGTACTAAGGGAAAGGGGTTAAACCTCTAGGGGGATCAAATGGTTAAATATGTGCCTAACCAGTGTTTGTGTGTACTGTGTGTGGTGTTTTTACTTAGGGTTATAATGGATTTTATTCAAAGCAGGGAAAGACAATCCATACCTTCCCTCCTGTCAGGACGGTGCTCTGCATTGTTGCATCCCCACAGACCCAACAGACTTGCATAGGCTGCCTGCACACAGCACCTGGCAGCTCCAGCCACATAAAGAAATGGCCCATTCACAATATACAAGCCCCAGCACCAATGTGAATGGGGCCAAACTATTACAGAATTAAAGCGGTAATAAACCCTCATGTTTTAGGCACTTTCTGCAGCGGATTTAAAGTGATTGTAAAGGTTATAAAATAAGAAACCTGTTAAGATACTTACCTGCTCCGTGTAATAGTAACACATAGAGCAGCTCTGATCCTCCTCTTCTGGGGTCCCCTGCCAGGGCTCTGAGCTCCTCCTCTTCTACATGTGTCACCATAGGAAGCTGATTCCTATGGTGGGACACGTACAGGCTCAATCCTGAGCCGTGCTGTTTGTGATCTATGCCACCTCACTGCCTGTCAAATGCTCTCTTAAGATCGATCTGAACCCGGATCACTCTACAGAGTGCAATGGATGTGTAAACGAGCCTTCAAGTGATACTAAAGTCTTGTTATTTTCAACTAAAATTTTCAACTAAAAAAAAAAAAAATTATATTTACCTGCTCTGTGAAGTGGTTTTGCACAGATCAGCCCAGATCCTCCTATTTTCAGGCCCCTCTTCGGGGATCCTCCCTACTGTTCAGTGCCCCCACAGCAAGCGGTTTGATCCATTGGCCATTCAGACACGGAGCCACGACCAGGCCCCACCCCCTTTCTCTCCTCATTGGCTGGCTGGCTGACTGACTTACAGCAGAGGGAGCCAATAATGCAGCATTGCTGTGTCAGGCAATGAGGAGGGGACGACCCGGGCAGCCAAGACACCCCAGGAACATCGCCGGATCTAGAATGCTTGAAGATAAAAAACCTTCTGCCTTTACAACCTCTTTAAAGCATACAAATAGTAGTTTTAATAGTATTTTTTAAACCATATGGTACAAGCCAATCCAAGTATAACAAAGGGTACAAACAATAAGTGATGTGCATATTTTTTTGTTTATTTAGTGCTAAATGAAAGATTTCATAGTGAACGGTCAGACTGGCTGAGATTGATATTTTTAATAAAGAAGGTTTTATTTTCTAAGGTGGTGATTTGGACGGGAGAAATCCAGGTAATGTCATAGAAAAAAACAGGCCCTTTCTTTGTATTAAAGAGGTTGTAAACCCTCTTGTATAACTTTTACCTATAGGTAAGCCTATATTAAGGCTTACCTATAGGTGCTATAAATATCTCCCAAACTAGCACCGTTTAGGAGATATTTACAGCGCAAACTGCCGATGACGTCATCGGCGCAGGCGCTCTGAGGGAACGGCCACCCGTGCCGTTCCTTCAGAGCTCAGTGCCGTGAACGGCGGCTCCCGCGCGCATGCGCGGGAGTGATGTACTCGCGCCTCCGGCCAATCAGATGGCCGGAGGACGCGAACCCGGAAGCGGGACGGCAGGACATGTCGCCGTCCTGTCGCTGAGGTGGCGGCACGGCGGGGGCTTCGTTTTAAGGTAAGTACTGCATAATGAGCTAGTATGCGATGCATACTAGCTCATTATGCCTTTCTCTTTACAGGGCTTTTTTTTTCTCGGATTTTTTTTTTGAGTTTACTTCCTCTTTAAGCAGGATTGTCCTCGTTTCTTTGTGCTGACCTCCAGTGACCTCACATTATAGCCTGCAAGACATGTTAACTAGAAGATTCCATTATGAGCCTTCTGTTATTCATGGAGGAAGCCCGGCAGGGCCAAGACCTCATCTTGAAATTTTCCACTTAGATAATGCAAGCTGGGAGCTCCCTGATTTTTTTTTTTTTTTCTCTTTTAAATAATTCAGCGCAAAGACAAGACGCCATTATTTTGTTCAGACACTCTGTTCTTCATACTTGCCTAGGAAATTAATGCAAATCTGCAACTCTGAGCTATTTGTGTTTTTTTTTTTTTTTTTTTTGCAGTTTAAGTGCTCTTTCATACAGCCACCAAAAAAACGAAGTATGGATCTAAATGTGGGTGTATTTTCCATTGGCCCGTGCACAGCTGTAACAATGGGCTGCCCTGCATGTGCCAAACATAGCAAAGAAGCTCGTACACCTTTTTGGGCTTCAAGCATTTTTCAACCGCGCATTTGCCATAGGTCTTGCTTGCCACATTTGGGGTGCCATTAACAATAAATGGTACCGCAAGCGGACATGCGTTTTGATGGCAACCACCCCAGTTTTATAACTAGCCTTTGCAATAAGGTGCAAATGAAAGTGCATTGAACATCACAAACAAAAAATTCCCCAACACACTTAACAGCTAGCCTGCAAACAAACCAAATTGACCCAGTCTTAACCATTCATATTGAAAACAGAGGGTTTTATTGCACACATTTGCAAATATATGTGAAAGCCGTAGAGCCAATGTCCAATTTGACATCTGTGCACACTGTTTACGCTTGGGGACATGCACCCACATATCAACATTCTTAGTACATTTGATGACGAATGTCGTTTTGAAAATACTTCAAATTTTAGTTTTGCTTTTTTACATTTGATCTTGACTCAAATGGACTTTCTATATGAAAACCACATTCATGGTTATAAATTTGTTAGTTGAAAAAAAAAAAAAATTCCATTCTGCGCTTTAGAATTTTTTGTCATTGTGGTCAAACATGAAAGTTGAATTGATTCCACTAGTGGTTAGAAATTTGAATGAACCTTCTCGAAGCAAAAAATGTAAAATAAATATCTACTAGTGTATGGCCAGCAAAGCCCTTCCTCTTTCTATACAAAATTAGTTTTGCTTGCAGTTGGGTCTTTAAAGAGTAACTCCACTTCCGTGGGGGGAAAAAAATGGCAAATAAAGAAAAAATAATATAGCGTTTATACACTTGCAACACAAGTCATGTTGTAATTGAAAGGGATAAAAAATGACCTTTCCGTTTCAATCTGCAGTTGTGTAATTTTCTGAAAATGTAATGCAATATGGCTACCTGCAGGTGTTCTATACACAGAATGTATGCTGACCACACCCCAGAAACATCATTTTTTGCTTGTGTGATTGGCTCACCAATTTTCCCAGATGTCTGCCTAAGATACAAGTCAGATTTTTAGCATCCCCTGCAACAAAAATGTCATTTTTGGCGAGATACTTTCAATAGGAAATCACATCATAAGGAATGCAAGCCCAGCAGATATCCTAATTAATGCCCTGCAAGTGCACAGCTGATAAATATGAAACCTCTCCCATTAGACTCACTGAGCACAGGGACACCTTGGAACAAACAGGGATTTCTTCAGAAAAAAGGTAGGAATCTGCAACAAAATTGAACCCCTTCTTGTCAGCCTTTTTCTGACATTTGTTTCCTACAAGTTAAAATCAGTATTCCTTGCTAGAAAATTACTTAGAACTTGTATGTATGTATGTGTGTATGTGTGTGTGTGTGTGTGTGTGTGTGTGTATATATATATATATATATATATATATATATATATATATATATATATATATATATATATATATATATTAATATAATATAATATAATTTTTCTTTTTTTTTTTTTTAGCAGAGAATAAAATGACAATTGTTGCAATACTTTGTCACATAGTACTGTATTTGCGCAGCAGTCTTTCAAACTCCAATTTGTTTTGGAAAAAAACTACACTTTCACGAATTAAAAAAAAACCAAAGAGTAAAGTTAGTCCATTTAGGTATCTATTTACTGTCTATTTTTTTGTTTAACGTGAAAGATGTTATGGCGAGGAAATAGATACCTAACATGGCATGCTTTAAAATTGTGCACAGTAGTGGAATGGCAACACACTACGGTACTTAAAAATCTCTATAGCTTTAAAAACTTCTACATAGAGTTACAGAGGAGGTCTTGTGCTAGAATTATTGCTCTCGCTCCAACGATTGTGGCGATACCTCACATGGGCAGCTTGAGCACTGTTTAAATTTACGGTTGCGACTTGTGTTCGCTTTTGCGTGCGAGCACAAAGGGATGGGGTGCTTTAATTTTTTTTTTTTTTTACACTGTTCCTTTTGAAAAAAAAAAAATTCTGATCACTTTTATTGCTGTCAGAAGGAATGTAAACATCCCTTGTGACAGTAATAGAGGTACTCTTTATGGAGGGATCTGGGGTTTATAAGAACCCAAATCCCTCCTGTGCACTTAAAATTTAATTTAAATTTGGCACTTTTCAAGTCTTCTGTAAACGGGAAGTAATGTCATGAAATCGCTTCCGGGTCACTAGATTCGAGACCCGATTGAAGCCGATTCTGGCTTTGTTCGGGTCTCCGGCCAGCTGGCGGAGGTGCAGGCGGGTCGCTCCGGCCTCCCAGTAGGAAAGGAGAGCCTGGACGAGCCGCAGAAGGTGGCAACGTTCCCGCTGCTTGGGATAACATATGAGTGGCTTCTTAGCTGCGTCGGTTGTTACCCCAAGAAAGCTGACTGCCGTCTTAAAAACTGTACCAGGGTGATTCCCCTGTTACGACCCCTTCAAGCAGAGGCTGCATATTTGCATATGGTCGGTGTAAGGGGATTAAAATCCTTGTAATGTATAGATCACAGGGGGGGGTAATGTTTTTTGTGTTTTTTTTTTTTTTTTTTTTTCTCAACAAAAGTGGAGTTACTCTTTAACATATTATTGCCATCAGCTTTCATTTCATAGCTTTGTTTTATGTGTCTAGACCATTTTCGCTTTTCTTCTATAAATATTCCTAGTGTTTTGTTGGACCTAGTACTAATCCATGTGCCGCCTCTGGACAATGGCTTGCATGAGTCAGGCCCCACTATATGCTAATGTGTTCATCCAGTGAATGTTGTGATTTGTCATGGCATTCATCGTGGGTATGCTGTCATGATTTTGGAATTCTTGCAGTGTGCTTTATTACCATTTCTAGTAACTGAGAAAATATTGAAAGACGAAATGGAAAATCCTTGTTTTGCTGTAAATGCCAGGCTCTGTTTATTACATCTGTTGTGTTCCATCAGCACAACGTCCTTTTTTGTGTTTTCTAGGTGCCCACAGACTGACTCTGAATTCATAGAAGTCCTTAAGAGTACTAAATTCTTAAAGTGGAACTAAATTCTGTATGAGTTCTTACAAGGGAAGTATGGCAAAAGCTTTTTTGAGAATACTTCTCCTGTAAGTCACAGGAGTGCAGTTAGTTCTGCACTCCTGTGACCTGTTTTCAGCTGACAGCAGCTAAAGCCCACTGTCAACTGAAATCCGAGCCAGTCCAGGCTCTGAAAAGATCCCGACTGAATGGTTAGGATCCACTCAGATGCCTGACCGGCAGCTGACTCAGCCTCTCAGCTCTCTGCTCCACAGCCTGGCACTCCAGTGAGCGCTGGGGGGACAGAGCAGAGAGCGGTGACTGGCAGTTACCGCTCGCTACTCGGAGCAAACCAAGAACTTTGCGATCAGTGTTCATGTGCTCAGTTCTGGAGGGACAGAGCAGAGAGCGGTGACTGGCAGTTACCGCTCTCTACTCCGAGCAAACCAAGAACTTTGTGATCAGTGTTCATGTGCTCAGTTCTGGAGGGACAGAGCAGAGAGCGGTGACTGGCAGTTACCGCTCTCTACTCAAAGCAAACCAAGAACTTTGCGATCAGTGTTCATGTGCTCAGTTCTGGAGAAACAGAGCAGAGAGCGGTGACTGGCAGTTACCACTCTCTTCTCAGAGCAAACCAAGAACTTTGCGATCAGTGTTCATGTGCTCAGTTCTTGGGCTTAGAGCTGGTGGGTAACATCTGTAGCATCAGATCAATGCCGCAGCCGTTTATTTCCCATAATTCTCCTTTATGTTTGAAAATATTGATATTTTCGGTTAAATATTTCTTCTTTGTTTTAGTTGGAAGCCCATCATAATGAATTAATACTGTCCAGGTGAAAAGGACCATGTTGCTCATATTACCTAACAAGACTCTTATGGCTCGTACACACAATCGGAAAATCGGACGAAAAATACAGCTTTCGAATCGATCATATAATAATCTGATCATTTATTACACAGCTTTCTAGAGCCGATCACGACATTGAATTCGATATTATCCGATTGGACAAGCATGAAAGTTTTTTTCTTGTACGATTTTCGTTTAATCAGTACAGTTATAGTTCAAAATACAATACAACACATTACATCACATCCGATATTTATTTTTATTCTGTCGTACGATAATTTTAGTAATTTTAGTAAACTCTTCATTTTCGATATGCGAGTAGCATGCAGGTCTGCATAGAAATGAATCCGCGTCCAGGTTTTATGTCAAAGCTTAAGACCTCTTTCACATGGGCTGTCCGATCAGGTCTGTCTGTCAGTTTTTTAGGCAGACCTGATTGGACCCTCCATTCACTTCTATGGAGCAGCAGATGCCAGCGGTGACCTGTCCGCTGACTCCCACCGCTATCCCATCCTGTCTGTAAAATCCAGACAGATTGTCCTATTTTCCATCCGTCTGGCGGGTCAGATATGATTGGATGAAAACACAGGCGGTCTGTTTTCTCCCAATCTCCCCATAGAGGAGAGCAGGACTGGGTCAGTCTTTGCTCTGCTCAGTGAGTGGAGATGGACCTGTCATCTGCCTGCTCAGTGGGGATAAGCAAAGCGATCCTCTGCTGAGCAAACAAAGTCTGTCCAACGGAGGCGCCCGTGTGAACGGGGATTAACTAAACAAGCTGAAGTGAGGAGCTGGTTGCCTATCATGCACAGCTGTACCAGATTTTGTACTCTCCAGTTTTAGTAAATCAACCCCATATTATCACTTCTCAGGTGCAAGTTTAAAAATGAGAATTTGGTTTCCAAGGGCTGCAAGAGCCGTTCTTCTGTCAGTCATTTTAATAAATGCGGCCCCAATTGACTGACTTAAGCTGCGGTGCATGAAGCAGTCAGAAAAGTGCCGGTTTGCAGTGACAGCACATTTTCTCCATAAATCAATAGTATTTGTTTTATACGGGGTCCAGGCTGCCCCTCCACGAATACTGAACACGGTTCAACCAAATGGAAGCATGGCTAAATGTCAGCTTGTATGAACCCTTCTATTGTCCTCCCCCCTAGACTTGCATCTCGGATAATGGTTAGAATAGTTGTTCTTCCGTCCCAATGCACAAGCCATGGCGGTATCGATTTCCTGTTGTCACTCTGCATGTATGCAGGAAATCAGCAGGAAATGTCTTACGCTGTTGGATTGACACGGGACCTTTCCATTCCATTGAACGTCCCAAGAGTTTGTGTGGGATTTGAAGGGAACATAATACTGGTCCCCTGCTTCCATTTGTTTTTTCTTTATAGTGAAAAAAGTCACCTTTTGGGTCAGCTCTGTATATTGCAGGGATTTTAGAAACTTAAGGCTTGACACATTTGCTTTGAATCTTGGAGCTAATTATTTATCTTGCATTTTTTTATCTTTTTTTTATATTTATTTTTTAACAACGGCAAAAACTCTTCTCTTATGTTGCCCTGATGTGCATCTTTAGAAATGCATGACACAGGTTTACGCACGTAGAATACACAGAGGTGCCGTTATGTGAAAAAGAAAAAAAATACTAATTTAAAGAATGTGAGTTAGCAGCAGAGCCTAAAGTGGTTGTAACCCCACTTGGTGTATTTCATGCAATCCCCTGTCTTCCATAATGCTGTGTGCCCCCGTGTATGTGCCTTATTAAAAAAATGTAATTCTATACATTATTTCCTAGCACCGCTCAGCGCTCACGTGACCATCCGCCTCTCCCCTCTCTCAATTTGACAGGTACAGTGGGAGGGGCCGAGAATCCCTCGCTGACATAAGTCGGTTGGAGAAAGGCGGCCGGTCACATGAATGGCGCTAGGTAATGTATAGAACAACATTTAAAAAAAAAAAAAAAGCCACATACATGGGGGGGGGGAGACACACAGCATTATGGAAGACAGGGAATTGCATGAAAATTACAGTTATTTCTGCAGCGGGAGGGGTGGGGCAAACACTGGTACGAGCTGAAAGGCAGGGTGGAAGGGGGAAGAGGACAGAGGAGGGCTGCGGATGACAGAGGCACGTAAACAGACCAGTGTCAGGGCTCAGCAGCCATGGTGAGCTGTAGTCAGTTTACTGGGGGGGGGAGGGTAAACCAGGCAGCATTAGCCAGGTATTTCAGGTGATAGAAGGGGCCAAATTACAAAGCACAAGCACTGTGCTGTTATTCATGCTATAAAAGAACAGGATCCTTTTTTATTTATTTATTTTTTTATAGGTAACCGCTTTAAGTTGTTTTTATTTGTTTTCTTTTTAGATGTAAACCAAAAAATAATTTCTGTAAGAAAATTTTGCAAACAAGTAATTTTTCTTCACATATGGGTACTCATGGGGTGGCACTGAAGGGCCCTGGTAATGAGGCACTGATGGACTGCACTAGTAAGGAGGCACTGATGGGCGGCACTGGTGAGGAGGCACTAATGTGCTGCACTGAGGAAAGTACTGCTGATAACCAGCAAGTCTGTTTAAACACAACTGATCACATGGTAAAAGGACCGCTGTGATTGACTCTTTACCTTGACCTGTGATCAGCTATGTCCAAAGGAGCGCAACCGATGCACGTGCAGGGGGTGCAGGGTTCTGGGAGGATGTCAAGACTCCCTCCCAGAACTAGCTGACTGCGCAGTGGGCAGCCAGCTGCCTGGCGCCCAGAATTACATGTCTGGTGCATTGGCCAGTAGTCATTGCTCACGCCTGGGAATGGGCTAACAAAAACTCAGGTGTCAGGTCGCAATTTCTAGTAGCAGTTGCGACCTGGCACCTGGGATATGTCCAGCCCTGCATTAGAAACAGGTTTTGAGATGTGTTTTTGCTGCTCCCTCTACGCCTAGTAAAGCAGCCTACAATGGCTACAATATACAATGGGCAGAGCTGTTCACATTTGAAAAATGTAATGTTTGCATTGCTGTGTGACAAAAATGAAGCTACAAGTCAAGTTTGGGAGTAGTTGAAGCTTGTCAATTCCTTCTAATAAAGTCAATAATAATGTGCTGTAAACGCTCCTGTAGCATTTACAGTGTGTTTACAGCGCAATTGGCACGCATTTATCCTATATATGTGAGGTGGAAAAAAAAAAACGTTCCCTTTCTACTAAAAAAAAAAAAAAATAACTTGGAGGGCGTCTGGGCTGCTTTTCTAGCTTTAAATGCATGTTAATGCTATAAGAGCATTGGTTACTGTCTCTGAGCTCAGCGTGAGCAACAGACCCATAATCCAAAGGCGCTGTCAGAAAAGCGTTCATTTAGACAGGCGATCCGGGATGGATAGGTTGTTACATTCAGAGGCAGCTAAATATTGTCTCTGGACACAGCAGAACGTACAAACTGGCCAAACAGCTGGGCAGGAATTACTGATTTGTGCTGACAGACACCCCAGATTGCTCATATAAACAAGCCCTTACATAAAAGAAGTTGGCAGCTGTAGTCTCCTTCAGAAGGCTGTCCAAGTAGTTGTGCTGGAGACGGCCTCCATTGGGGCGATACGACCTGAAACTGATCTGGTA